>NC_090324.1:44381751-44430385 GCF_040869045.1 Eurosta solidaginis
AAAGATCGAGACTTTTTATTCTTTAAAATTTTCAGCTCTTTAGTGAACCATACTTGGCTTGTATCGGAATGTACACAAATCCGCTTAGGTACGTATTTTTCAAAAAGACAGTAAATGGTATTGTAAAAGTGAGAAACGCTTTGCTCCACATCAGCATTAAATGTTGGCCACACTATTCGAGATAGATCACGATTTAATTTTTTAAAATTGGCCTTCGCAAAGTCGAAGCGATAACTGGAGTCGTATCGTTTATTTCCGCTGTTACAAGCATAATTTACAACTTCGTAAACTATTTTGAGGGAAGGGTGGTAAGCATCTTCAGGTTCAATAATGGGTTCGCATCGACTAATGGAATATTTAGATTCATCATCCACAAAGGCTAAATCCAACACTCTTCCGAATTTATTCGATTGGATGTTGATTTGTTGAAGGCACAGCTCAGACATTCCGTCTAGAAATTCATTGTTGGAAGACTTTGACGAAACTGGTACGATATTAAAGTCAGAGATGCACCATGATATGTGTGGCATATTGAAGTCACCCAAGACAATAATGGAATCGGAAGGCTTTAGCATCGAATTAACAGTTCTTAGCAAGGAAATGTGATTCATATAAACGGACAGTTCAGAAGATGGCGGGATATAACAGATGGCCAAATAAATGTGGATATTTGCTAGTTGTGTGCGTATGCACAAGAACTCAGTTGTATCGGTGGCGGTTACGCAAATCTCTTCAGATGGTATTGAAGAGTGTACAGCAAGCAGAACCCCACCTCCAACCCTGCTCAGGCGGTCATTTCGATATATCTGGTAGTCATTACAGAGGATCTCTGAGTTAAAAACATGAGGTTTCAGCCAGGTTTCGGTTAAAGCAATTATATCGTAGCTTGAGTTAAATGATTTTAAAAACAGTTCTGTTAACTTGGTGTTTAAGCCTCTAACATTTTGGTAAAGTATATCTAAAGCAGATTTTTCGTTCAGTTTTTTGACTCAGTGTTATTAACAGGGATCTTTGCCAAGTTTGGAACACTCTTATTCCGCCTATATTCAAATTCCCGCACAAGTGCCCCAGAGGGCCAAAAATCGTTACTCAAGATAGTGTCAAAATGGTCAATAGGTACATCTAATCTAAAGGAAGATACGTTTCTTTCATAACTAAAATTAAATTTCCGAATTGTTACGTCATGGGTTTTCCTTTTTGAGAAGATATACGATTTCAGATCCTCCTCAGTAGTATCCCTGTCGAATCTTGACACGAATATCGATTTTTTAGGAGGGACTACAACCAACTTCCTAGTTCCAGGCTCAGTCGCCTGAGAACGGTTTGCAGGTTCAATATTTTTTCTAGCTGCTAGTTTTGTTGGAGGTGCCTTTGATGTTGAAGGCTCTACTGTAAGAGGACTTGGAGATGCTAAGTTTATTAATTCTATCGTGCTAGGTGTAGGAACGATTGGTTTCTGGATGTTTTGAACGGGGTCTAGGGTCAATACGCCAGCCGAGACATCAGTTCGTTTTCGTTTGCTGTCACGACTGTCGCTGTTAGCATTAGCAGCTGAATCGGTAATACATTTGAAAGTTTTAAACAAGTTTTCATAATACTTGAATTTATCCCCCAATGTAGAAAGTTCCTTACCTATTTCGGAGAATGCGTTTCGGGTATGTTTGAAAAGCTTAAAAAGATCCACTTCGGTGGATCTGCATTTCAAGCACGACCAACGCACACCCTTGTTATCGTTGATCGCATCACACACCCTTGCTGTCAAACTAGCGCACTTCATATGAGCAAGCTCATCACAAAGCCAGCACGACACGAAACGCTCGGTATCACCTTTCAATTGGCAGTTAACAAAATTGCAAGACATTATAAGTTAAAGTAAAATTGATTAAACAGACGGAGGCAGTGAAAATAGTTTGGAGATCACAGTAAGAAAATCACTGTTTGAGCAGTTTGAAGATCACTGTATGTGCAGTTTAAGATCGCTATTAACTGACGCTTAACAACACACAATTGTTATGAATATTAGCAAAACTAAGGGGTGCTGCCATCTCTAGGCCGATGCTAAGCAGTGACGCGAATTCACATCAATAATTCAATCATTATGTATCCACATAAACGAATCAATAATTGCGTCTACACATATGTACGTATACGAGCAGCGGAGAAGCAATGCACAAACACATGCATATATCTTATCTGAGTTGTCACAAGAGAGAAGCGCTATGGGCAGTTTCGATTAAGCCGCTATCTTGCGAGCAATAGCAGTATTATTTTGAAAGTCAGTTTCATTTGAGCTATCAATCAGTTTGGTTATTAATCCAGCTAGTTGCAAAGTATAAGTGTTATTGTGAAGTACTTTAATAAAGGCCATTTTTCCATTATTCAATATTGGAGTTATTTATTCAACAGTTTAGTGGTCGAACTTAGCAAAAGGGCAAATAATAAGATTTGCAAGTAAATTCGTTACAATTGGTGTCAGAAGAGGAATTGTTGAATAAATTCCGAAGATTGGGAATACAACTTGGACATGGCAAAGTTGAGTGAATTGACGATCCAGCAACTGAAGGAGGAGTTGGAAGTCCGTGGATTGGCTGCTTCTGGCGATAAATCCCAGCTACAAAAACGACTAAGTGTAGCTACGGTATTTGAAGGAATCTACAATGCAGAGGAGTATGTCTTTCATTATGATAGCGACAAAACAACAAAAAAAATGGAAGAAAAAAACGAAACACCGCAGACAGTGATGAGCACAATATCTGTACAAACATCGACAATGGCATCTCAGCTGGAGTCACAGGAGGCACGCATTTCAGAAATCGCGTCGCAAATGTCATCTCAATTGGAAGAACAGAAGACATATATGTCATCTCAACTGGAAGCGCAAGAGGCACGTACATATATCTGGAATGTCGACGAAAATTTCGGAAGAGGTATCATCGCAGCTCTTTGCGAAACTGAAAGAGCAGGATGCAAAAATTTTACAACTCCAGGACAAAATTGATGCCGAGATAGAAGCGTTGAAAGGTCTTATGCAACAATTACAACTAAATCGCCCAGCTGATCCAGCGAGCAATCTGAAGATAAAAACTCCATCTTTTGACGGCTCTGTTCCTTTCGAGGTATTCAAGCTTCAATTTGAGAAGACGTCAGCAGTGAACAACTGGAATGCTGAAGATAAAGTTGCTGCTCTATTCGTAGCATTGAAGGGGCCAGCAGCCGAAATCCTACCGACGATTCCCGAGGGAGAGCGGAAGAACTATGAAGCATTGACGACCGCTGCCGAGAGACGTTATGGAAGCGAGCATAGAAAACAGATATACCAAATTGAGTTGCAAAACCGTTACCAAAAATCAAATGAGACATTACAGGAGTTTGCTTCGGATGTTGAAAGATTGGTTCATCTTGCAAATGCGGACGCACCTGTGGAATACACTGACAGGGTAAAGATTCAGAGCTTTATTAACGGCATACGGGACGACGAAACGAAGCGAGCCACATACGCGAACCCAAAGCCAACATTTGCTGAAACGGTATCCCATGCACTGACTCAGGAAACAGCTTCACTTTTGAGTAAGCCCGCATACAAAGCTCATCGCGTGGAAGTAGAAAGGCCAGATTGGGTAGACACAATTTTGGAAGCACTGAAGGGATTACAACAAAACCATGCCGGAGTTATGAAGTGTTTCAAGTGCGGTAACCCAAGTCACATTGCAGCACCGGTCATGGCAGTTCCAATTTGGCTGGTCGTAAACGCAAAGCTGGAGGAGATAAACAAGAGCGAGTCAAATGTAAAGATCGAGAACTTGCCACAGCTATTGAATGTCGTGTGATACATATCTCGCAAACTGGAAGGAAATCGAGCAGTGTTACCGTCAAAGGAAATTTGGATGGCAGGGAGCGTGCACTGACTGTAGATACGGGCGCATCTCATTCCTTGCTCCGATCTGATTTGGTAAACAGGAAAGTAAAGCCATTACCTGGAGCAAGATTGCGTACGATTACTGGCGAGTATAACCAAGTCCAGGGAGAAGTGGTATGTGAAGTCTTAATTGGGGAGTTCATGGTTCTACACAAATTCGTTGTGGCAGAGATCGTTGATGAATTCATTTTGGGAGTGGATTTCTTAGTTAACTATGACATCAGGATCGATATGCAGAGAAGGATTATGCAGTATAAGAACCACGATATACCACTTAACTTCAAATTGGAGAAAGGGATCAGTAGTAATCGAGTAATGGTGGAAAATACACGACAAAGAGGAATCAAGCTCTGCGAAGTAGTTCTTCATTGGCGAAGCAACAGAGTGCGAGGGAGCGATCCAGGATAATGATTAGTAAGATGAAACACAGGTACGACAAGGAAAATAATTCGGAAGGTTTCCGGGAGGAAGATTTGGTACTGCTATACAACCCTTACCGGCGGAAAGGTGTTACATCCAAATATCGGTGCAGTTGGAAAGGCCCGTACAGAGTATTGAAGACGATCAGTGATGTCATCTACCGCATACAAGCAATTGGGAAATCACGAGATAGAAGAGTGGTACATTTGGCGATGCTAGCAGCGTTTAGATCGAGAGATTTGTCTGATCGGGACGATCAGACTTAGGTGGAGGGCAGTGTTACGAATATTAGCAAAACAAAGGGGTGCTGCTATCTCTAGGCCGATGCTCATCAGTGACATGAATTCATATCAATAATTCAATCATTATGTATCTACATAAACGAATAAATAATTGCGTCTACACATATGTACGTATACGAGTAGCGGAGAAGCAATGCACAAACACATGCATATATCTTATCTGAGTTGTCACAAGAGAGGGCAATAATTTGTGCAAGTATTACTCAAATGAGAAATTATACATCTGTAGTTGTAGCTGAGAAATTTATAACTAACTAAGTAAAATTCTGGAAGCGCCTAGAAGATGCCACGAGTTAATCACAGAGTATAAAAGCATCAGCGGTAGAGACGCTATGGTCAGTTTCGATAAAGACGCGAGCAATAGCAGTATTATTTTGAAAGTCAGTTTCATTTGAGCTATCAATCAGTTTGGTTATTAATCCAGCTAGTTGCAAAGTATGAGTGTTATTGTGAAGTACTTTAATAAAGGCCATTTTTCCATTATTCAATATTGGAGTTATTTATTCAACAGTTTAGTGATCGAACTTAGCAAAAGGGCAAATAAGAGGGTTTGCAAGTAAATTGTTACAATATCAAAGCTCTTTTGTATGTAATATTGCTTGTTCGTGCAACGGCTACGAAGGACCATAGACACAATTTGCGGGAATGAGACCAATTGTGTTTTACATGAAAGAAATAAAAACACGATAATTAGTATTTATACATAGAAACATGTATAATAATTAAAAGATGTCTTTATTTCGTCAATTAATAAAATATCACAATAAAAGGATGGTAGGAACTTACGTTTTTGTTTGAATTTTGAATACAGCAGTTTCTTGATATTACGAACATTCGATTCTACGAAATTTCGATTTTACCAACATTCAAAATTTTTACATTGAGTACTTTATAGTACGAACAAACGTGCATCGGCAGTACTTGGTTGTACGAACAACTAACACATTTTGTGTTATGAAGTCGCTAATATTGAAGATGACCAGACAGAAAGTGCGGACGAAATTTTAATTGAAGAACCAAAAGTTAAGTATACAGACGCTATTGAAAGTTTTGGCACGTGCATTCGGTGGGCCAAGCAAAACAATGTTTAGGCTTCAAATTTGGTTGTTTTGACGGAGCTTCAAAAAGCTGCAGTAAACAGGTACCTCAATATTCCTGTCAAACAAACAATTATTAATCAATTTTTTACATAAACATTTTAAACATTAAATACTCTCTTACTGAATTAAGCACATGATATTGTTCGAACAACTTTTCTGAGCATATACCTAAGCTAAAATATGCAATATGTATGTATGTTATAGGGTGATATCCAGTGTTGTCACTTCTAAAATCTATTTAGTGGTAGATTTTCAAAAAAAGGGTGATAGGTCTCCTAAAAATAGTGGTAGAATTTTCAATAACATTAAAACCAATTTTTTTCAAATTATTATTATTCAACGATTAAAGGGAACATAACAACTTCAAGTGCATTAACAACATACATATACACATCTGTATGAAAAGAATGTGTATACTGTATAGGCCTTACACCATCAAATAAAAATATATAATTAAATAATAGTGGGACTCTCACCTAGTTTTTAATTCTGAAGTTAGTAGTCAGTCGTTTTTAGGTGTTTTTTTTAATAAACTATTTGAATAAGTATCAAAGAACTAGTCTTAAAAGTTTGAAAATTTGTTTACTACAAAAATCTTAACAGCTGAAATTGATAATGAAATGCGAACTACCGACCAAGAACTTTAACAAACCATGTGTGGATACGACTAAAGTTAATTTGCAGTCTCCAAATATTCCATTTTTCATAACACATAGTTCAAACATATAATAATACTACTAAGAAACGTTAAAATATCAAATTACTTCAATGGTATCCAACGAATACAAATAGCCCGAATCTAATGAAATAGACTTGTGCATTAAAACAATTTATTTTTTAAATCTTACAACTTACATCCGTGACATCGAAGGCATCCATCGGATACTGCAATCGATGGCTGAGTGGAATATCGCTCGTATCTCGGCTGCCAGTTCGAGAACGCCCTATCTCAGAATGTTTTTCAAAAACACCATATTTCAGTTTTTCTTTTGAAAACGACCTATCTCAGAACTCAATTGAAGAACGCCCAAAATGTTTCTCATAAACGTCCCAGCTTATGTCACAAATTTATTAAATTTAAGCTGAGATAGAGCGTTTTTGAAACAAGTTCTGAAATAGGGTGTTATTCCAAAATTTTCTGGGATATGGCGTTTTCGAAACGGCGGCAGAGATACGGCGGTATTCCACTCAGCAGTCGAAAAATCAGATTATTACAAAGTTTTTGGCACGAATTTCCCATCAATAAAGTTAAATTTTACATAAAATTGCCGAACGTACGTAAGTGTTATAAAAATCACACATTTCTTTGGTGAAAATTTGAAAAACTTATACAGAGTGTGTTTTACATTTAATTTTCAACATACTTAAAAACCTTAATTTTAGGTCATTGTGAGCAACTTAAAGAACATAGTCAAATTCAGGCAAATAACAAGTAAGGAAGGCTAAGTTCGGGTGTAACCGAACATTATATACTCAGTTGAGAGCTATGGAGACAAAATAAGGAAAATCACCATGTAGGAAAATGAACCTAGGGTAACCCTGGAATGAGGTTGTATGACATGTGTATCAAATGGAAGGTATTAAAGAGTATTTTAAGAGAGAGTAGGCCATAGTTCTATGGATGGACGCTATTTAGGGATATCGCCATAAAGGTGGACCAGGGCTGACTCTAGAATTTGTTTGTACGATATGGGTATCAAATGAAAGGTGTTACTGAGCATTTTAAGAGGGAGTGGGCCTTAGGTCTATCGGTGGACTCCTTTTCGAGATATCGCCATTAAGGTGGACCAGGGGTGACTCTAGAATGTGTTTGTACGATATGGGTATCAAATGAAAGGTGGTAATGAGTATTTTAAAAGCGAATGGGCTTTAGTTCTATAGGTGAACGCCTTTTCGAGAAATCGCCATAAAGGTGGACCAGGGGTGACTCTAGAATATGTTTGTACGATATGGGTATCAAATGAAAGCTGTTAATGAGTATTTTGAAAAGGAGTGATCCTTAGTTCCATAGGTGGACGCCGTTTCGAGATATCGCCATAAAGGTGGACCAGGGGTGTCTCTAGAATGTGTTTGTACGATATGGGAATCAAATGAAAGGTGTTACTGAGCATTTTAAGAGGGAGTGGGCATTAGGTCTATAGGTGGACGCCTTTTCGAGATATCACCATTAGGGTGGGCCAGGGGTGACTCTAGAATGTTTGTACGATATGGGTATCAATCGAAAAGTGTTACTGAGCATTTTAAGAGGGAGTGGGCATTAGGTCTATAGGTGGACGCCTTTTCGAAATGTCGCCATTAGGGTGGGCCAAGGGTGACTCCAGAATGTATTTGTATGATATGGGTATCAATAAAAGATGGTAATGAGTATTTTAAAAGGGAGTAATCCTTAATTCTATAGGTGGACGCCTTTTCGAGATATCGCCATAAAGGTGGACCAAGCGTGACTCTAGAATGTTTGTACGATATGGGTATCAAACGAAAGGTGTTACTGAGCATTTTAAGAGGGAGTGGGCATGAGGTCCATATATTTCGATATATCGTCATTACGGTGGACCAGGGGTGACTCTAGAATGTGTTTGTACGATATGGGTATCAAACGAAAGGTGTTACTGAGCATTTTAAGAGGGAGTGGGTATTAGGTCTATAAGTGGACGCCTTTTCGAGATATTGCCATTAGGGTGGGCCAGGGGTGACTCTAGAATGTTTGTACGATATGTGTATTAAACGAAAGGTGTTACTGAGCATTTTAAGAGGGAGTGTGCATTAGGTCTATAGGTAGACGCCTTTTCGAGATATCGCCATTAGGGTGGGTGAGGGGTGACTCTAGAATGTTTGTACGATATGGGTATCAAACGAAAGGTGTTACTGAGCATTTTAAGAGGGAGTGGGCATTAGGTCTATAGGTGGACGCCTTTTCGAGATATCGCCATTAGGGTGGGTGAGGGGTGACTCTAGAATGTTTGTACGATATGGGTATCAAACGAAAGGTGTTACTGAGGATTTTAAGAGGGAGTGGGCATTAGGTCTATAGGTGGACGCCTTTTCGATATATCGCCATTAGGGTGGGCCAGGGGTGACTCTAGAATGTGTTTGTACGATATGGGTATCAAATAAAAGGTGGTAATGAGTATTTTAAAACGGAGTAATCCTTAGTTCTATAGGTGGACGCATTTTCGAGATATCGCCATAAAGGTGGACCAAGGGTGACTCTAGAATGTTTGTACGATATGGGTATCAAACGAAAGGTGTTACTGAGCATTTTAAGAGGGAGTGGGCATTAGGTCTATAGGTAGACGCCTTTTCGAGATATCGCCATTAGGGTGGGTGAGGGGTGACTCTAGAATGTTTGTACGATGTGGGTATCAAACGAAAGGTGTTACTGATCATTTTAAGAGGGAATGGACATTAGGTCTATAGGTGGACGCCTTTTCGAGATATCGCCATTAGGGTGGGTGAGGGGTGACTCTAAAATGTTTGTACGATATGGGTATCAAACGAAAGGTGTTACTGAGCATTTTAAGAGGGAGTGGGCATTAGGTCTATAGGTGGACGCCTTTTCGATATATCGCCATTAGGGTGGGCCAGGGGTGACTCTAGAATGTTTGTACGATATGGGTATCAAATGAAAGGTGTTACTGAGCATTTTAAGAGGGAGTGGGCATGAGGTCTATAGGTGGACGCCTTTTCGAGATATCGCCATTAGGGTGGGCCAGGGGTGACTCTAGAATGTTTGTATGATATGGGTATCAAACGAAAGGTGTTACTGAGCATTTTAAGAGGGAGTGGGCATTAGGTCTATAGGTGGACGCCTTTTCGAGATATCGCCATTAGGGTGGGCCAGGGGTGACTCTAGAATGTGTTTGTACGATATGGATATCAAATTAAAGGTATTAATGAGGGTTTTAAAAGCGAGTGGCCCTTATATGTATATGTGAAGGCGTTCTCGCGATATCGACCAAAATGTGGACCAGGTGATCCAGAGAATCATCTGTCGGGTACTGCTAATTTATTTATATATGCAATACCACTAACAGTATTCCTGCCAAGATTCCAAGGGCTGTTTATTTCGCCTTGTAGAACTTTTTCATTTTCTTCTACTTAATATGGTAGGTGTCACACCCATTTTACAAAGTTTTTTCCAAAGTTATATTTTGCGTCAATAAACCAATCCAGTTATCATGTTTCATCCATTTTTTCTTATTTGGTATAGAATTATGGCATTTTTTCATATTTCGTAATTTTCGATATCGATAAATTGAGCGTGGTTATCGTCGGATTTCGGCCATTTTTTATACCAAGATAAAGTGAGTTCAGGTAAGTACGTGGGCTAAGTTTAGTAAAGATATATCGGCTTTTGCTCAAGTTATTGTGTTAACGGCCGAGCGGAAGGACAGACGGTGGACTGTGTATAAAAACTGGGCGTGGCTTCCACCGATTTTGCCCATTTTCAAAGAGAACAGTTACCGTAATAGAGTCTATGCCCCTACCTAATTTGAGAAGGATTGGTAAATTTTTGTTCGACTTATGGCATTAAAAGTATTCTGGACAAACTAAATGAAAATGGGCGGAGCCACGCCCATTTTGAAATTTTCTTTTATTTTTGTATTTTGTTGCATCATATCATTACTGGAGTTGAATTTTGACTTAATTTACTTATATACAGTAAAGATATTAATTTTTTTGTTAAAATTTGAATTTTAAGAAATTTTTTTTAATAAGTGGGCGTGTTCTTTATCCAATTTTGCAAATTTTTATTTAGCACATATATAGTAATAGTAGTAACGTTCCTGCCAAATTTCATCATGATATCTTCAACGAGTGCCAAATTACAGCTTGCAAAACTTTTAAATTACCTTCTTGTAAAGGTGGGCGGTGCCACGCCCATTGTCCAAAATCTTACTAATTTTCTATTCTGCGTCATAACGTCAACCCATCTACCAAGTTTTATCGCTTTAACCGCCTTTGGCAATGAATTATCGCATTTTTTCGGTTTTTCGAAATTTTCGATATATATGGTTATAGTCCGATATCGTTCATTTTAAATAGCGATCTGAGATGAGTGCCCAGGAATCTACATACCAAATTTCATCAAGATACCTCAAAATTTACTCAAGTTATCGTGTTAACGGACAGACGGACGGACGGACGGACATAGCAAAATCAAATTTTTTTTCGATACTGATGATTTTGATATATGGAAGTCTATATCTATCTCGATTCCTTTATACCTGTACAACCAACCGTTATCCAATCAAAGTTAATATACTCTGTGAGCTGTGCTCAACTGAGTATAAAAAAGTGGTAGATTAAAAAAACAAGTGGTAGGAGTGGTAGATCCGGATTTTAGCCTAAATAGTGATAGATCTACCACTATAGTGGTAGAGTGACAACACTGGTGATAACCATTCTAAAATGAATTTTTTTTTATTCCTTTTTTTGCATTTCTTATTTGAGTAAAACAAGTTTTAAAAAACACGTGTACTTTCTCTGGTTATTTTAGCTATTTTAAACAAGAATATATGAAAAATGTTACAGTACTCGATTTTACGAACAAACCCTGCAACGATGGTGTTCGTAAAATCAAGAAACTGCTGTATCAAAAAGATGAAAAACGCAGGAACAGCTGGGGGCCTACTCTGTATTGCGATGCGAAAGGCAGTGCGATGCGAAAATAAATTGCGATGCGAAAGGTAATTGGAACTCTGTAGCGCTATCGCATCGCTAACAATGTCGCTTTTTTATTTTTCGCTAATTTTTTGCTTGAGTATGCATCACTGACCAAACTCAAAGAAAAAGAACAAAAGAAACAAGGCGATTACAATTTCGGCAAACGATTAATTTTTGTTGAACAAATTAAAAAAAGGATTCTGTAGCATTATGGAACGATTTAAATGAAGAAAGGATTGATTTAAATGAAGAAATCCTCCCAGTTCAGAAATTGAACTGGAAGAAGTGAACGTGATAAATACAGAAAACGTGGAAAATCATAGAATGGGAAATATTGCTAGTTGTATCAGAGAACAAATAAAAAATGACATGATTTCAAATAGAAATGCTTTATAAAAAAGTGGTTTCGATGTAATTGTTATTTATTTATGTATTTTAAGTCCACTAGGATTACAAATTGTTGCTTTATATTTTTAAATGAATATAAAGATATCAATTTATAAAATCATCAATTAATACTTACATATTTGAACAATGCGAATGCCTATTACTTGTAGCAAGAAAAATGCGAAAATGAATGCTGTTTGACATTCGCTTTCGCTTTACAGAGTGGCGGCAATGCGAAAAGGGAGAAAATTGCGAATGGGCAAAATGTGAATGCGAAAGTCAAAATATACATGCGAATGTCAAGATACAGAGTACCGATTTTGCGATTTCGCGTATTTTTTCTTTCGCATCGCAATACAGAGTAGGCCCCCTGGTGAATTGTTTGCAGGCAAACTAAATCAGAGCCGACGGCAACTTCCAAATCGCAATAGAACCCCGAATTTTCTCTCTTAACGAAAGAAAATGTTGGATCAAGAGGACGATTGGAAGTTAGCCGTTGCTTGCTGACAAACGAAAAAATAGTTAAGTCGAGGGTGGCTACGCGGTAGGAAATAATTTGGACCACTGGCCTAAACCGATAATACAAAAACGAAATTGCGTGTGGTGTTTAACGGTTCTGCACCAACCAGTAATGGACTTTCGCTAAATTCAATTCTAATGAAAGGCCCTACCATTCAATCCTCAACTCTTTGACCTTTTACTTCGTTTTCGTACTTTTAAATTTGCTCTAACTTCAGACAATTGTAAAATGTATCGCTGTGTGAAAATGTCACAACCAGATAACTTTCTTCAATGTATTATATGGAGAGATCATCCTAACCAAGAGTTTCGTATTTTTTCATTAGATCCCGTAACTTACGGAACAAAGCCAGCTTCTTTTCAAGCCATCCCCTCTATGCAGCAGCTCGCTCGGGATGAAGCGTAAACCTATCCAATTGGGCGAGACAATACACAAAGCATTTTATGTAGATGATATGATTTATGGTGCATATTCTGTGGAAAAAGTTCAAGCAATATTAAATCAAACCAGGAAACTGCTGTCTCTTGGTAACTTTCATTTGGGAAAAAGGTTTTCAAATAATGCTCAAGTTTTGACCGAAATAGCTGTAGATGATAGGCAGGAGTTTCTACCGTTTGTTGATGGTACAAGCATAACAAAAACGCTTGGTTAGATTTGGGACCCTAGTATGAACGTTTTCATTTTCGCCATTTGCAATACCGAAAAAGGGTAACTAAGCGTACAATTTTATCAGCCATTGCTAGGACCCGCTTGGCCAAAGCCAAAATTTTCTTACAGCGGTTGTGAAAAGAGAAGCTGCATTGGGATGAAAGCCATTCACAAGCCATACAATCTTAAATAAAAATAAATGTAAGGCGCGATAACCTCCGAAGAGATCTAAGGCCGAGCTTCTCTTCCAATTTGCGTCGTGCTCCACTTGATTTTCCCTACAAATTGGCCGGACGGGACCTACATGTTTTATGCCGACTCCGAACGGCATCTGCGAGGCAGATGAGTTTTCACTGAGAGCTTTTCATGGCAGAAATACACCCGGAGCGCTTGCCAAACACTGCCGAGGGGCGACCCCGCTTAGAAAAATTTTCTTCTAATTGAAAAACCTTATTTCTAAAATTTTGATGTTGCTTTGCCCGGGGTGCGAACCCAGGGCATACGGTGTTATAGGCGGAGCACGCTACCATCACACCACGGTGGCCACCAGCACAATTTGTCGAACCCTCTCCCGTGCACTTATTTCAGATTTTTCGCTCCAAAAAATACATCTTAGTGTTATTGAAAAAGTCTTTAAAAGCAATAAATCTTAATTTTATTGCAATATTAATGGACAGAAAACTCATGTTATATATTCTATATTGTACACTTTACACGCGAATACTTACCAGCAATTTTTACATCAATACTTTTCAAAAATAAAAAATCGTCTGCATACTATCGCCGTTGAACAAGCACTGAATAGCTTTCATGACAGCGTCACACTCAATTTGGTTATTGTTTATTGGTGGAATAAGAACAATGGCAGTAATAACGGCGGCCAAATTTGAAAAAGTCGAAGCCTCCCTCATGTCGAAGCCTCCTCCTTCTACCCTACTGCCGCTTATGGTGCCTGCATATACATACGCTCAGAAAAGAAAGGGCATATTCAAACCAATGCTCCAAAGCTCGCGTGCCTCCACTTAAAACACCCACTCAACACGCACTGCTTTTAGCGGAGTTTAATCAAGGGTAATAAATTCAATAAATTTTAGAGGAAATGTTTATTGTTAGTCTGATTCCACAATTGTTCTTTCGTGGCTGAGTAACGAACCAACCAGCCAACTTCAACACATTTGTAGAAAATCCAATCAGTATTATTCAAAACCTTACTAAAGGTTTGATCTGGTGCCATGTACCTACAAAATCGAAACCAGCTGACATTCTCTCAAGAGGAGTTGCTCCAAAGGAACTTTTAGATATGCCATTGTGGAAATATGTTCCACCATTTCTCAGCAGCCATCAGCGGGTTTGGCCGAAATCTCTTCTAGACAGAAAAGACTTTCCTGAACTTCGCAAGCAGAGTATACGCATACGTTTATCGATTTTCTAGACCAACTGCAATGCGACAGTCTGGCCTACTCAGCACTAAGAAAATACAAGAAGGTACTTTTCTATTCATTCGTATGATACAAAGGACACATCTTCAAGACGAATACAGGAAGGAATCTACAAAGGCCATACAGGCTACATCAAAAATTCGTTCATTGAATCCTTTTCTCGACGAGCGTGAGTTGGCGGAAGGCTTCAAAATTCAAATTTGGATTAATCAGCAAAGCACCCAATTATTTTGTCAAAAGGTCACCCAGTTACGGATGCAATATACAGCAGTTTTCATATAAAACTTCTTCATGAAGGACCTCAAGCTCTATTCGCATCTATTCGCTTACAATACTGGCCTATCGGTGTTCGTAAAACTATTTGTCGTATTACTAACAAATGCGTGTGTTGTTTTCGGGCGAAACCTAAACTTATGGAACATATAATCGGAAACTTCCCATCTGACAGAGTTAAATGCAATCTATCATTTTTAACTACCGGCTTCGATTTTTGTGGACCATTTAAAAAAAAAAATGAAGTAAGAAGTAGGCCTCCAACGAAATGCTACATATGCATATTTATTTGTTTTTCAACCAAGGCCGTTCATTTGGAATTGGTTAAAATTTGGAAACTTCCTCATTCATCGCAGCCCTAAACAGATTTATTTCTACGCGAGATAGGGCACAAACTATATGGTCAGACAATGCAACTAATTTTGTTGGAGCAAAGAATAAGCTATCCGATTTAGCTAACTTATTTTTCAGTCAAGAGCATGTAAAGGCGATTTACGAACAATTCTCAAGTAATGGAATCGAATGGAAGTTTATACCACCTCGCTCCAAATAGCCAAATATCATTTAAATCGAGTTATTGGTCTTTCTACATTAAACTTTGAAGAGCTTCGCACTTTTGTTTGTCAATTTTCTGCCATTTTAAATTCACGTCCTTTATGTCCCATTTCAGAAAATCCTAATGATTTGGAGGTACTCACGCCAGGACATTTTATAATTGGCTCATCCCTCACGGCCGTGGTAGAACGGGACATAACACCAGTGCTCATAGATCGACTCACTAGATGGCAACGAGTATACTACATGCAACACCAATTTTGAAAAAAAATGGCATACAGAATATTTGACTCTGTTCCAGCAACGTAATAAATGGGAGTCGTCTTCAACAAATCTGAAAGCTGGAGACATGGTATTGATCAAGGAAGAAAATCAACCCCCACTAAAGTGGCCGCTCGCCAGGGTAAACGAAACAATAACTGAAGAAGACAAGACGATACGAGTAGCCGTTCTAAAAACTTCCAATGGCATATACAAACGGTCTGTGGCAAAGCTATGTCTGCTTCCAATCGAGGACAATATTTTGAAAGCCTTAAGCTTCCAACGGGCGGAGTATGTTTAGTTACCAACGAAGTTATATGGTATCCTACGCGGTACCGAATATTGCTCACAATTTAAAATATGTATCATCACTAATTAAAGTCATTGGCCGCTATTTGTTTGCTTGCTCAACTCTTTGTAATTCTCATAAACATACCGCTACTTATTTTATTGCTCATATTTTCTTAATTTCTAAATACCTAACTACACTTAGTTATAAGTACATACATATATATTGCACTCCCGCTAATGCAGGATGCCAGCGGTCACGAACAGGTTTTGCATTGACTGTCATATGCCTTCAGAGAACGAAAATCGACATTGATGATGGCACAACGCCAAAACCGGTTTGTCTCGAAAACAAATTTGACAAGGGATGACGGAAAATCGTTCCAATATACATGGCTCTCATCATATTTATTTGTCCATAATCATTTACTTATATTACATTGAATATACATAATTACACCGTGATAAGGGTATTACGCTAAATTAGGTACCATAAAATCAGCTGACTTGTTATTTGTACTTATGTATACGATCATATTATTTCAATGTAAAAATTTATTACGTGAAGAGATGCACCGCTAAATCAGGTGATTTATAAAGAAAAACTTACCTATTGTTAAATTGAGCCAGTTAATTTTTGGGTATTCGATTTTTTGTTATTTAGTCAATTTTCGGACATTAACGCGCAGCCATCGTCGTCAAGACAATCACGCTTTGTATAATAAACCAAATTATAATTTAACCTAAATTGTAGTGTTTCTTTTTTTATTTTCTTTTTCTGAATGTCGTAGGGATTAGAAATAATAATTTGGTTCTCTTTTCCTTTGCATATCGTTGCATATTATATTGTTTAAAATTGCAGATTGTCGCTATTAAATTTACTAAATTCTTTAAAGTGTGCATATCGTTGCATAAAACGGGTCGATAGAAAAGTTTATCGGTCCTCATAAGAACAATAATAATTGCGGGGTCGAATCGAGCTCAAGGCCTAAAAATAATTATTTTATCATTTTATTGTTATGATAAATTTATTCTTTTTTTCGGCAACTTTTAGGCGCCGCTGCTATAACCATTCAGCCATCACAGCGGTTTTTCGTTTGTCTTCATTATTCCTACTTCTATTCTGCTTCTTGCCAATTGATATTCACAACACTGCGACATCAGCTGCAGAATGAATGTGAAAATTGGACTTGTTTGATGGCAATGCTGCCATAGTGTCATATTTTATTGACACTTTTTGCCCGTGCTCTGGGATGTATTAACAATTTTTGTTGTTATATCGGCCTACTGATTTGTAAGATTGTGTGTTCGAATCGAGCTCAAGGCCTAACAATAATTATTTTATCATTATTATTGTTATGATAAATTTTTTCTTAATTGAAAAAATTATTAAATTAGAATAGAAGAAAGAAAAAAATTTTAGACAACTGCCAAAGCTCGTTGTATAGATCCATTTCGGGATCTGCTAAATTCCTTCATTGGCAACGTTTAGGCGCCGCTGCTATAACCATTCAGCCATCACAGCGGTTTTTCGTTTGCCTTCATTATTCCTACTTCTATTCTGGTTCTTGTCAATTGATATTCACAACACTGCGACATCAGTTGCAGAATGAATGTGAAAATTGGACTTGTTTGATGGCAATGCGTACGGACGTGTTTTTAATCGCTCTCATATTTTCACGTATTCTTATATTTTCTTTTACTTTAAATTGCCAAAATGGATTAATTTTGTGGAAAGTGTAATAAACAATTTTCCAGAACTGGTGACAATAGTCTAGTGCCGTGTAATGGGTTCTGCAAGAGGATTTTCCACAGAGCCTGTAGTGAGGGTATATCGGACTATGAAGTAAAGCTAAACAAGGCTAACCCTAATTTGCTTTACTTGTGTGAAAAGTGTGTGAACATGCCGGACAAGCTATCTAATATTTTGAACGCTATTCTTATGGCTCAAAAACAAGGTTTTGACATAATTTCTAATGCTGTGTCTAAAAAATTCGATGATTTAAAAAATCATATAATGGACTCTTTGAAGTCATCCAACAACAACTTAAATGTTGCTGAGTCATATGGTTGTCCGAATGTCAGAAATAGTGCGCTATTTATTTCTGCTCTCCCCATGGCATCCAATAACAACAACTTAATACAAAGCAACCTAATGGATTTTCCCGCTACCCCGCTTGGCACGGAGTTCTCTAATTCCCCTATCGATAATCTGAGAGCTAATGCTTCATCACCTGCACCTACTACTACTCTTACATCTATACCTGCTGCTATTACTACTCAGCCGCAAACATTGAATATTCTCTCTACTAGTTCTACTACAAAGACAACTTCTACTTCGCCTGCATCTACATCTACAACTACATCTAAAAACGCCTCATCTTCTAAAGTATCTCATTCGTCTAAAACTACATCTACATCTGGAAATACATCAACATCAAATAGTTCCAATTCTACATCTAAAACTAAATCTACTGCATCCACATCTAAATCAACTAAAGCTAACAATCATACAAATAATTCAAATGTGCCTTCTGATAATTCCAATAAGTCTGATGCTCAAATGGTTGTCACCAATGTGACAAATACTAGTGCAGTGTCGCGCTTTGCTGGCAATGTATCGTATGCAGATTCTGCAGCTAGCGCAGTTAATGCAAATGTGCTATCTGTTGATGTTTCTGACAGACAACGAAAGAGTGCATCAAAAGAAATTTCGCAAAAATCGCGTGTTGTTAGTGGTAGCAATGACAATGTTGAGTTAGATGTATTTGTGCGGTATAAATGGATTCATTTGTGCTCATTTAAGCCATCGGTCACTGAGGAGAGTATTGCTAAATACATCTCTGATCACTTTGGTATTGCTGCTTCTACTGTCGCTTGTTTTAAGTTAGTAAAGAGAGATGTCGACATTAACACTTTAGTGAGAGTCGCTTTTAAAGTTCGGGTGATTGAAAGTGAATATATTAAACTTTTCAATGCTTCTCTTTGGCCCAGTAATGTATACATTAAGCCCTTCCGTTTTTTTCGAAAAGCTGTAGAAATTCCCGCGGAGTCATAGATTTGTCTGACACCTTTCATAATGGCCTCAACGTCTATTATCAGAATGTTATGGGTCTAAATACTAAACTAGTTGATCTTTTTCTCCGTAGTCATGAACTCTGTTATGACGTTTTGGTTTTTACTGAGAAATGATTGAAACCAACTGTGTTTAACTCTGAGATATTAGCAGGTTCTTATGAGATCTTTAGGAAAGACCAACGAAACAGATTTGGTGGAGGCGTGTTAATCGCCGTACACACCAGGTTCTCTGCTGAGGAAGTGTACTTCGATGATTCTTCTGATGTTGAAATCCTCTGCGTGCGAGTTAAACTTTTATCTACTTATATATATTTTGTTGCGTCTTAATTTCCGCCCCAGTCAGATATTTCTATATACTTAAAACATTCTTCCCTATTGAAATTTATATTTGCTATGTCAAGGTCTCTTGATTCTGGCTGGCGATTTTAATCTGCCCTTTGTGTCGTGGAATTTTTTTGACGGAATGCTAGTTCCCACTGCTTGTAATGTTGTATTCTACGAGTTTTTAAATGACCTTGCAGACATTGGTCTTTATCAACTTAACAGAATTCATAATAAATTTGGCAAATATCTTGATTTGATTTTTTCAGACGACATATCGAATTGTTCTGTTACTCGATGTGATCCAGTGGTATTGCCTGAGGATGTTTATCATCCAGCACTTTCAATTTACCTGGATTGTCTTAGCTTACCCGTGCGGTATATTACCGATCCGAATGCGTCTTCCCACCGGTTTCTGTTTAGAAAGGCAATTGGTCTTTACTAATCGACGAAGTCTCTAAAATAAAGTGGCCTGAGTACGACGGAGATATTGAAGCGAGCTCCGTCCATTTCACCAACGTTTTACATGCAATATTCCTCAAATATGTGCCTTTTTCCAAAACCTCCTCAGCATCTCCAGCTACTGCTTGGAGCTCTAGAGAACTTAATTATCTAAAAAACAAAAAAACACGCTTCTTCAAGCGTTTCAAATTATCTGACTCTAATAGTGACTATGCTGCATACTCCATCTTGCGCCTTAAGTACAACAGGCTACAGATAAGATGCTATAAGAATTATCTGATGAAGATTAAGCATCGGATCTCTTCCAATCCAAAAACATTTTATTCCTTCGTCAACTCCAAAAGAAAAATTAAAGGGTTTCCTTCTGTAATGAAGTATAACGATCGGATTTCCAGTATTGACTCCGAGATTGCAAATATGTTTGCTGAATTTTAAAAATCTAATTTCTCGACTATCCCTGACTCCCCTCCGCTGGATTATCAATACATGTTACCTTCGCTTAACTCAGTAGGTATCCCATATATTCATACAGATGTGGTACTAAGGCATATGGAAAGTCTGAAAATTTCCTACTCCAGTGGACCTGACGAAATACCATCTGGTGTGCTCAGAATTTGCGCTCAATTTCTTTGTGAACCCCTTACCTGTTTATTTAATGCCTTTTTGAGGCAAGGGATATTCCCTAAGAAGTGGAAGGAGTCGTTTATAATACCACTTTATAAAAGTGGGAGTAGATCTTGTGTCGCAAACTATAGAGGAATAGCCAAACTTTGTGCTATTCCAAAACTATTTGAATCAGTTGTTACAAATCAACTGGCTTTTGCAGTATCTTCGGCAGTGGACATATCACAACATTGCTTTTGCAGGGGTAAGTCCATTGTGTCTAAATTGCTGGAGTTCACAACCCTCGTATCCAATAACTTAAGGACGAACTGCGAAGTTGATGTCATTTACACTGATTTCAGTAAGGCGTTTGATAAATTTTCCCATTCCTTACTCCTAATAAAACTCGATCGATTGGGTTTTCCATCACGGCTTCTCTATTGGGTCTCTTCGTACTTGGTAGGTAGAAAGCAAACCGTTGTGTTTAACAATTGTTTGTCTGAATTCATCAATGTATCTTCTGGAGTTTCACAGGGCAGTCACCTTGGTCCAGTGTTGTTTCTGCTCTTCATTAATGACCTCCCAAATGTTTTGGAGCGCTGCATACCGCTGATGTACGCTGACGATGTCAAACTGGTTATGCCCATTCGCACACCTGAATTTAGGGCACTTATTCAATTGGATCTGAATAATCTGGTTGAGTGGTGTGCCGTGAACGTCATGTCACTAAATTTACCGAAGTGCAAGTTTATGTGTTTTACGAGGAAATCTTTTAAAACGTATCAGTACATGATAGGCGATTATATCATTAAGCAAGTCACAAACTTTACTGATCTTGGCGTTATAATGGACCCTAAACTGGACTACAAATTACATATCGAATCGTGTGTGAATAGGGCTAGAGGCACTTTGGCTTTCGTAAAAAGGTAGTCAAAGGAATTCAATGACCCCTATGTCACTAAAACTCTTTTTTTATCGTTAGTAAGACCTATATTGGAATATGCTTCCATTATCTGGAACCCGCGTTATCAGGTCCATAGCGAAAAATTGGAATCGGTCCAGAAGCAATTTTTGCTCTTTGCTTTAAATCATTTGCCCTGGGATCCATCAAGGAACCTACCGCCCTATTGCAGCTGGTTAAAACTTTTACTTTTACAGCTGCCTTCACTACAGAGCCGTAGAGAGATGCTTGGCGTTTTATTTATGGTAAAGCTATTAAGGGGGATGATAAACAGTCCATTTCTGCTTGGCGAGGTGAAGTTTAATGTCCCTTTTAGGCCTTCTCGGTATTTCCAACCGCTATATTTAAATACATGTAGATCGAATTTTCAAATGCATGAAGCTCTTCGTTGTCTGTGTCAAGATTTCAATAATCACTGCAATAGTATTGATACTTGCGACACACTTCACAGTATAAAAAAAATATATACTCACTGCCTTGAACTCATAACTGTTGCAAAATCACATGTTAAACTAAATCTGTTACCTTCTCCAGTTACTCTGGCGGGTGGCTTGGAATCACGTCCTTTCCAACCTCCCACACATCGCAGCCCTACTCATTGTGTGTTAAATATACATCAGCTTCTCGAAATCACGTCCATTCCGACAGCACTAATAATCAATTCCGTTGCTTGGCATCACAGTCCATCCCGACAACTGATTCAATAATATATGTATATACATATTTTATAATATAATTTTGCTCACTATGTATGCTTGTTAATTTTATACTGTAATCCGCATTTATGTATATTCATTCATTCATTCATATTTAGTCTGATTGATTGTAAAATTTGTAGACTAATAAATAAATAAATAAATAAAATGCTGCCATAGTGTCATATTTTATTGACACTTTTTCCCCGTGCTCTGGGATGTATTAACAATTTTTGTTGTTATATCGGCCTAGTGATTTGTAAGATCGCGGGTTCGAATCGAGCTCAAGGCTTAACAATAATTATTTTATGATAAATTTTTTCAGAATGGAAGAATTTAATTTAATAATATTTTCAATTAAGAAAAAATTTACTATAACAATAACAATTATTGTTAGGCCTTGAGCTCGATTCGAACCCGCAATCTTGCAAATCAGTAGGCAGATATAACAACAAAAATTGTTAATACATCCCAGAGCTCGGGGAAAAAGTGTCAATAAAATATGACACTATGGCAGCATTGCCATCAAACAAGTCCAATTTTCACGTTAATTCTGCAACTGATGTCGCAGTGTTGTGAATATCAATTAAAAAGAAGCAGAATAGAAGTAGGAATAATAAAGATAAACGAAAAACCGCTGTGATGGCTGAATGGTTATAGCAGCGGCGCCTAAACCTTGTCGATGAAGGAATTTAGCAGTTCCCGAAATGGATCTATACAACGAGCTTTGGCAGTTGTCTAAAATGTTTTTCTTTCTTCTATTCTAATTTAATAATTTTTTCAATTAAGAAAAAATTTATCATAACAATAATAATGATAAAATAATTATTGTTAGGCCCTGAGCTCGATTCGAACCCGCGATCTTACAAATCAGTAGGCCGATATAACAACAATAATAATAATTGAATAAAAATTATTATAAACTGTCTGTAGCTCGTCAAACTATATTTATCAAACAATTAACTTAATTTAAAAATGTTTTTCTTCCTCCTTAAGTCGAAAAGTTCGTTATATTCATGTGCGTGGATCTGGCAATCAAAATTAAATTAATAGCAGAAATGATAAAGCCTTATAAACATCCCGTGGGACTTACTTTAACATGTGTTGTTAGGCAGGTACAATTAGCCTTCTTTACAGGTGATGCGGAACACCCGTTCCTCTCTTTCTAGGTCAAACATTATTCTAAAAACAAAAGAAAAAACTTTCTAATATGCATGGAAATTTTATTATTATAAAAATTCAAGTATAAATTCAGGAAAAAATGTCTTCCTATTGCAAAAAATCCTCCAATGTTTATCTTCAGACGAAGTTTTGAGTGTTCATTTCATATTTGGGACATTCGTATCTACGACCGCTAATGCTTCAACGTATTTGGCTTGCGTGTGGCGAATAAACATCTGGCTTAGAAATAAATTGAAAAAGTCTATAGTAGGAGCATTCCATGGAAAATCGTAAATTTACGCCGATTTTTGAACTGCTCTGCTTATTAATTTCTAATGCTAATATATTTTAAATATATCACACCTCAACGTACCAAGTAGGAAGAATTGAAAATTAATATCAGCTTGAAAAAAATTAAGAAAAAAGGGGTACGGAAAAATTTAATTGAAAAATAAAATAATTCTCAAAAATTTCTTAGATACTTTTTTTATATCTTCATAATAATTAGCTGAAAAATACAGAATGGTAATTTCTGTACATGAACTAAGCCTGTACCTGGAATATGTATGTGAATATAAGTAAACTGGATTAAATTTCCAGAAGAGAATTTCGGCCTAGCTTCTCTTCCAATTTACGTCGTACACTTTTTTTACGCCGACACCGAACGACATTTGCAAAGCAGATGAATTTTCACTGAGAAACTTTTAATCGATTCGAGCTCAAGGCCAGAACAACAATGTTTTTCTAATTATTGTTTTTTTTTTAACGTTTCTAAATATGTATGTTTGATGAGCTTGAGGCCGTAAAGTAAATAAAACATGTTTATTTTCCTTTTACAAATTTTTGATTTGTCGATATTTCGACTTCAACCTGAAGTCATCATCAGTACTAATTAGCATAAAAAAGAAAACAAAAACCAGAGATATAAAAATTTTCAAGTTAAAATATATACAAACATATGTATATATATGCGGACAAACAGAACTTACACGCAAAGATGTGCTTGAGCGACTGATCAGGTGGTTGAAAAGTTATGTTCAAAAGGAATCAAATAAAAATGTAAAAAAATTTGAATACCGTAAGTATAAACAATTTTAAGGTACGGTATATATAAACAAAAATTAATAGCAACAATACCTATATAAGGAGAGCATAGAATAATAAGACAAAAAGTAAAAACGTATATATATATATGTATCACCTTCATTCTTGTTGGAGGGTGGAGCCGTGTGTAGAAGTCCACGAAAGTGGGGAATGCTTCTGACTGCCATTTACCTGGGAATGGCCAGAGCGATTCTTTTGCATGCGGTTCAAGTAGCTCACTACTGCCGGCCACTCTGACATAATCGGTTTAAGGACTAGCCGGGAGAGATCTCATCGGCAGCGTCTGTACACCTATAGGTGCGGCTGCAAACGGGCGTCTGTCTTGGAGCAAGCGGCTTGCTATATAAACGTGCAAGTAATATTTTCACCCTCGCTTAGCGGGTTATGCGCTGGGCTTGGGACGCGCCACGTAAAACCATACTCCAATGAAATATAACAACAAACCTCGGATAAATACACTCTCTATTGATGGCGACCATGGAAAACGTTTGAAGCACAATGAATTGAGGGCATGCACCTGGAACGTCCGCTCCCTGAATGGGATTGGCGCAGATGCCCGGCTGGTTGATGTCCTCGTCAAAGCAAAATCTGACATCACGGCCATCCAAGAAATGCGTTGGACGAAGCAAGGAAGAAAGAAGATCAAAAATTGTGACATCTATTGGAGTGGCCATACGAATAAGCGCAGTTTCAGCATAGGATTCGTGGTGGGAGAGAGGCTTTGTCGCCGCTATCCGAATAAAAGCAAAATTTTTTAATATATCATTGCGCCCATTAGCCTACAGAGGAGAAAGACGATGAGGTGAAAGACACTTTTTATGAACAATTAGAACGCACATACGAGCGCTGCCCCGTCATGTTATAAAAGTCGTGCTTGGCGACTTTAACGCCATGGTGGACAAAGAAGGTGTTTTTGGGCCTACGGTTGGAAAGTTCAGCCTACACAATGAAACTTCTCCTAACGGACTGAGGCTGATTGACTTTGCCGGTGCTCGAAACATGGTCTTATCCAGCATGAGCTTCATGCATGAAAAGATACATCAAGCTATATGGCTGTCTCCTGATCGAAATACTCGCAATCAGATCGATCACGTTGTGACAGACGGGCGGCACGCCTTCAGTGTTTTAGATGTAAGCCTAACATCGACTCGGACCATTATATCGTTGCAGCCAAAATACGCACCCGCCTCAGCGCGACTAGAACCAAGGAACAAAAAACACAAGGAAAGCTAGACGTCGAAAAGCTTCTATCACAACAGACTGCCAAAGATTTCGCAACTGTACTCTCTCACCTGCTCTCTGAGAGCACAAATCATCCTGAAGGAATACAGGAGCAGTGGGTGCATATCTCCGCCGAGGAAAAAATTGGTTAACGGCGGCCACGAAAAAACAACTGGTACGATGAAAAATGTCGCGTTGCAACCGACAGAAAAGACGCTACCTACAGGCCTACGTTAAAAGCGAGCGCGACAAGAGGAGTGTGTGTACGCTATTGTGAGTTGAAAAGGGAAGCGACACGCCTTTTCAGGAAGAAAAAAGCAGAAGCAGAAAGGCGTGAGTGCGAGGAGCTTGAGCTGCTAGCCACCAGGAATAACACCCGAAAATTTTACCAAAAAAATACGGCGACAGACGGAAGGTTTTAAGACCGGTGCAAACTCCTGCAGGAACGCAAATGGCGACCTTGTAACTAATGTCCAGAGAGTGCTTAGATTACGGAGGGAACACTTCTCTGCTCTCCTAAATGGAGGGAGCAATTCACCGCGCAGAGATGAAGAACCCGATTCCGCAATCGATGATGATGGAATATATGTCCCCCCGCCCGATTGTGGCGAAGTTAGAATAGCAATAACCAGATTAAAAACAACAAGGCCGTGGGCGCCGATGGATTGCCTGCGGAGCTATTCAAGTACGGCGGCGAGGAGTTGGTAAGGCGCATGCAGCAGCTTCTCAGCAAAATATGGGCGGACTAGTGCATGCCCGACTGTTGGAATTTAAGTGTTCTTTGCCAAGTCCACAAGAAGGGGGATACTGCAAAATGCACCAACTATCGTGGAATCAGGCTTCTTAATATCGCAATAAGGTCCCTTCAAGTGTATTGTGCGAAAAATTGAAAGCCAACGTGAGCCGGCTGATTGGACCTTATCAGTGCGTCTTCAGTCCTGGTAAATCTACCATCGACCAGATTTTCACAATGCGCCAAATATTGGAAAAAACTCGTGAAAAGAGAATCGGCACACATCAACTCTTCGTCGGCTTTAGAGCCGCCTTCGACAGCACGAAAAGGAGTTGCCTATATGCCGCTATGTCTGAATTTGGTTTCCCCGCAAAAGGTATACGGCTGTGCAAAATGACGTTGAGCAACACCATCAGCTCAGTCAGAATTGGGAAGGACCTCTCCGAGCCCTTCGAAACTAAACGAGGTTTCTGACAGGGTGACCCCCTATCGTGCGATTTCTTTAATTTGATTCTGGAGAAAATTATACTAGCAGCAGAACTTAACCGCACTGGAACAATATACTATAAAGGCGTGCAGTTACTGGCATATGATGATGGCATTGATATCATCGGCGTAAACACCCGCGCTGTTAGTTCTGCTTACTCCAAACTGGAAAAAGAAGCGGTAAAAATGGGTTTGGTGGTGAATGAGGACAAAACGAAGTACCTGCTGTCATCGAGCAAAGAGTTAGCGCATACGCGCCTTGGCAACTATGCTACTGTTGGCAGACATAATTTAGAAATAGTAAAAGACTTCGTTTATTTGGGAACCAGCATCAACACTAGCAACAACATTAGCACTGAAATCCAGCGAAGATCCAATCTTGCCAATAAATGCTTCTTTGGACTAGGTATGCAATTGAAAAGTAAAGTCCTCTCTCGGCGAACGAAAATCATACTCTACAAGTCACTTATCATACCTGTCCTGCTATATGGGGCAGAAGCGTGGACCATGACATCAGCAGATGAAGCGGCTTTGAGAGTTTTCGAGATAAAACTTCTTCGAAAGATTTATGGACCCTGCAGCGGCTGTGCTGGCTAGGCCATGTTATGCGAATGAAAGATGATGCTCCGGCCAAGAAAGTGTTTCTAACAGAACCCGCCTATGGAAGCAGTGGTAGAGGGCGGCCCCCACTCCGTTGGAAGGTCCAGGTGGAAAATGATTTAAGCTCCCTTGGTGTGACCAATTGGCGCAGGTTGGCGGAGCGACTGGCACGCCTTGTTGGACGGCCATAGCCGTTTAGACGGTTAATCGCCAATTAAATAAGTAAGTCATTCTTGTTATTGTAGTCCAGATTGTTGATAGCGGGATGTTTTCTGGAATATATATATTACAATGAGCTATGCGAAGCTTGCATTGTGTGATTTTGTTGTTTCAACACCAAGTTTCGGTAAACCCTTGCACATTGCTCAAAGCCTGATTTAAAATTCATTCTCCTGTTAATACGGGTGTTCAAAATGTGAAGCATTTCCAAATTTACCTTTTGTTATAGTTCTAACGTTTTCAAAATCGGGGCGATATCCAGTATCAATGCAATGGGCAGACAAGGCTGTCTTATTTTCCGAAGAATTGTTCCTTACCTTTATGTTCCACTTGTGGCCGGAAATTGTCGTCTTCAGTTTTTGCTTAGTAATCCCCACATGTACCTTGTTGCATATGTGGGACCCGTCACCAGTGCATGGGATTTGATAATTAAGTCAGATTTCTCCTCCTCTTCTTCTGTCTTTCATGTTGCTGTATACCTGTCTGAGAGTATTATTATATGAAAATGCTATGTGTATTTTTCCTGATCATATAAATTTGAACTCTTGATTCTCTCGGTTATTCCAGGGACATATGTTACTGATTTGTAAATTTTGACATTTGTGTACCTTGACCTGGCGTTGTGCGATATTTCGTGAAAATTTCGTACCAGTTTATTTATCAGTTCGTGGGGAAATTCATTTTGTGCGAGCGTTTTCTAAATTATAGCTATGTCCATCTTGTGAAACACTTTATCGCTTATCATAAGAACCCTTCTAATAAAATTCTTCGTGGTATTCAAGATTGTTTTGCGTAAATTTTTTGAGTTGTAATTGATAAGCCTTCCGGATGCAGTTGGTTTCTTGTACCAGTTGATTAGTAATTAATTATTCTTTCTTATAATCAGAGTATCAAATTAAGGTAAATGACCATCTTTTTCTACCTCTATCTTGAACTGAATGTTCCGGTTGTATCCATTGAGCATATTAAGGATGTTGTCAATCTCGTCTGCTCTGACAACAGCAAAGAAGTCGTCGACATACTTGGTCAAAAGACGTGGTTTGATAATGGCGCCTCTTTCAAATTTACTCAACAATTCCTCCATGACTATATCGGCTATGACTGGGGACGCTGGTGATCCCATGGGCATTCCTGTGCGTTGTTCATAGATATTTCCATTATATTCAAAATAACTATTATCTTTGATGCAGTATTTGACCATGGTCAAAAACAAGTCCTTGGGTATCGATGTGTGTTCTTTTATGTCATTCCACCTGGCAGCTATTGTTGTGTCACCTGCCATCTTCGGATCCCATCGTGTCCGACACTGCTTATGGTACGCCATGTGCGTTACCTTCTTACCACTGGTTCACCGTCTTGGAGGTCGGCGCTTCCATACTGTCGCCATACTCTTACCCATAATTCTTCGCGAGGCGGTCTCCTTTTTTGTATTTTCTGAAGTTTCACTGATTTTGTAGACGTTGAAGTTAGTAATTTCTTCGGTTACTATGTTGCATTTGTTGACATATTTTACCTCATTTGTTATATTTAAAACTTTCAAAATTGGGTTATTTGTGTGGACAATGCACTTTGCGATAAAAACACCACTACAAATTTCTTGCGCGTCTACAAAAACAGGATTTTTAGATTTTTTCAAATTAAACAACAGATAAACTTCACATCTTGGAGGGATCACTAAAGTGTCTGTGGTCATACCATGTAAAATTTTTATACTATGAGTTTCTGTGCAATGCTATTGTTTGCATAGTCGATTATGCACTTATATGTTTTTAGAAAATCTTTGCCGAGTATGCCATCTGAAGGTATGTTAAAATCGTCATTTACTACATGAAGTTTATGCGGAATGAAAAAATTTGATGCAATTAAATTTGTATTTACTGTACCTAACGTTGAAACCGAATCTGTTGTTACACCTGTTATGTTAATAATATCTTTACCGTTAATTTGAACTCTATCTGTTAAACTTGAAAATTTAATTAAGGAAATATCATATTATTGTTATTAGAATTATTACTGCGGCCTCTTCTACTATTGTTATTAAACCTATAACTGTTTCCATTATTATTGTATCTTCTGTTATTGTTATTGAAACGACTGTTATTGTTATTGAAACGACTGCTATTGTTATTGAACCTATTACTGTAATTATGTCTCCTAAATCCGCCTCGAAAACTATTTGGCCTATTAACACGCGACTGAAACGCTAGCACTTGACGTTCTTTAATCTCATTATTACGCTCAACTATCATTTTTGCAACTACGTCCTTTGAATCGCTGAAAGTAGTTGATGCTAAAATTGACTTTACTAATTCTGAACGAGTGTTCAGCCTACATAAGTTAACTGTTTGCTCTACAGCCATTTCGTGAGCTTTCGCTTGCGTCATACCTTCAATGATCAGGGAACGTTCTAATGAGTCTGACAATTCTTCAACACGCTTGGCAAATTCCGAGTAGTTTTGGTTTACAACATGTAAAGACGCGATTTTACCCGCGACAACTTTTTAATTGTCGGGTTTAATTCTTTTCCTTAACGCGGCTTTAATTTGACTAACTGAATTTACCTCAGTTGGAATTGCTTCGCGTGCTTTACCCTCGAGTTTTGATTTTAGAAATGCTATGAAAGTACCAGTTAAATTGTCATCGGCGAACTCTTCAAGTAATTCAATTTTGTCTATAAAGGACTCAAGTGCTAGAGGATCACCGCTGTAGTTTTCTCTAATAGAAGTAGCACACATGGTAATGAAAGATCTCTTTTGCTCAAGTGTTGTCATGATTTGGTCGTTAAGACTTGAAACTGAATTAGAAGAAGGTGAGGCAACGTCTGTACTAATTGGATCGTTAAGATCTGGTTTTACGTTAGAAGAAGGGGTAACTAAGTTGGCACTATTTGAATCGTTAAGATTTGAATCTAAAGTTAGAAGAAGATGAAGTTAATTTTGCACTATTTGAATCGTTAAGATTTGGATCTAGTTTAAAAGAAGCTAAATTTTTGCAAGAAGAATCTTCGAAACCCTGGAAATCTGTCGACAAAGATAATCTATTTTCCTGGTTTATGACTGTTTCGGTCGAAGATGAAGTTAAACTTTCGGAGCTTGAAGCTAATTTATTGGAATCTGGTTCTGAAACTGAAGTTTTGTGAACTCGCTTCCGATCTCTAAACTTGTACATTTGAAGTTATAAGAAGAGTAAAATAATTTGGTTTACACTACTATGAAATTAATGAAGCACTTATTCGAATGTATATTTGAAGCTGAAATGTTGAGAGAAAAATAAATTTGATAGGGAACTGGTTTACAGTGAATTGTCGCTAACGAAGTATTTGTAATTTACTGGAAAATCTAATTGAAACGAAAATATTAATATGAGAAAGCTGCAAGAAGAAATTGAATTTAAAATGGCCTCAAAAATTTATAAGTATAAATTGGCAAAAATCTCATTAATGTGGTAATCACGGACGTACCGCTTTGTTAAAAAAAAATCTCATTTGGAAATTTTATGGATAATGTACGTATTAAGAAAACTGAAGTGTAATGAAAATTTGAGAAATGGAAATACAGACATGTGAAACTTTGAATGAAAGATGTGTGAAATGATTTGAAAATTTGAAATTAAAATTGAAGCTTGAGAGTATGGGAATTTGTAAAATGAGTTCAGAAGTTTTTAAATTAGATATTTGAAAATATTAAAAATTTGAAGGAAATGTAAATTCGTAAAATGGGTTGAAACTTGAGAGAAAAATATAAAGTAAGTTTGTAAATGTTGAATTTTATAAAATGGTTCTAAAATTTTAGAATTTTTGAAAACTGAAAAAGTATTAATTGTTAAGTTTAGACGGACAAAAAAATTTCAGTATATATGTAAATGTGTGTATGTGGAAAGAAATTTGCACAAAAACTACATATACATAAGTAAGTAATATTCTTAAATGCTGCTTCCGAGGTTTTGCCTTAGTCGCCCCTGCTTCTTCTGCTGCGCTGCTGCTGCGTTGTTGGTGCTGCTGCTGCTACTGCGCTGCCAGTATTATGCGCTGCTGGTGTACAAATTTTATATGGCGTGGTTTTCGTGCCGTTATGCGTATATATGTATGTATATGGCGTGGTTTTCGTGCCGCTTTTCGTATATATGTATGTGACGTGTATGGCGTGGTTTTCCTGCCGTTATATGTGCAAGTGGAGGAGTGCCGTTATGAAATTTGGTGACTGGTGGTACAGTTTGCGAATTAACTCCGCACTGCTTTTCTTAATTTTGTATTATCTCTGTTTGTTTTATTTTGTTTTATTATTTCGAAGATTTTGTTTTATTTCCGTTTCGATTAAAATTATGGTATTACGGTTTTACTCTTTTGTTAAATTTTGTAACCTTCTTTCTCATTAAAAATTTCGTTTATAATTGTCTTATTTCTGCCGTACTTAAATTTTGTACTTTAGTTTTTATATTATAGGTTAAATTATATTCTTTTATTTCTGTCAAATTTAGTACTTGGTATTATTATTTTTGATTATCTCCGTCGAATTTAGGTTTTTATATTATATATTAATTTTTATTCTTTTATTTCTGTAAAATTTTGTGTGTTGATGTTATTACTTTTCACCATCACTTTTCACTTTTTCACTCCACTCTACTATTCACGCAATTTTAGACTGACCGAGGTTCCAGCCTCACGGTCGCCATGTTGTGTCACCTGCCATCTTCGTATCCCATTGTGTGCGACACTGCTTATGGTACGCCATGTGTGTTACCTTCTTACCACTGGTTCACCGTCTTGGAGGTCGCCGCCTCCATATTATCGCCATACTGTTACCTGAAATTCTTCGCGAGGCGGTCTCCTTCCCCAGTAACTCATTTAGGTTGTGATAAAAAAACTTTAATTTGATTTAAACTTTACTTGGGATATATTGAAGTAAAAAATGAGAAACGCGTCCGAAGTTTTACAGTGTCGAAAATATAATGACGCTTCGTTCTTTTTTTCTCTATCTTATTTTTTTTTATTTCGTTTGTGTGACGTTGGCTGCAATTGTACTTGCCAATGGTGTTGCCACTGCGTGCGCCTGTCAAGTACCACTAAAGCCCCAACCACATAGGATACTTTATTATATTTTTGATAATGCTACATCACCCTTCCTTTGAAAAGAAGAATTTGGCAAATTGATAATTTTTGCCATATTCTTCTTTTTGCATTCTATATAATTAATTGGTTCGAATTAACGAATATATTAGGGTGTACCTTCCTTTTCAATTCGTTCATTAGAAGCAATTTTAAATTCTTATTTTTATCTAAACTTTACATTAGGGATTTTGAATTTTCATTTTGTTCTTATTTTCTTTTTAATGTACATATATAAATCAGATTATATGAATTTTCCATTTATATTAACATCTATAAATCTTATAAAATAAAGTCGCTAAATGCCATGTATGCACATAATTTCACACAGAATGCTTCGATTTTAAAACGTTTTTTTGCATTTGAAAGCTTAGCTACGTGAGATGGTACAGTTAATATAATTTGAAGATATATATTACAGGGGCGTGGCAAATTGCCAAAATGTAGTAAGAAATCATAAAATTTTTTATTTACATAGCTATAATTCATAAACGGATGTATGGATTTAAAAAATTCTACTTTTCAGTAAAACTTTGAAATATTTACATTCGATTTGCCTCAAAAAAAAATACTTGATTCCTTTCTTATATCAGCCAAATTGTTTAAACAAAACTAACATTTTTATCGTAATGCGTATGTGTGTTTGTTCGCTGTGAACTGTCCGCGCTAATTGCTTTTGAATGAGGCTTGATGCGACACATACATACGTACATATATAGCATTCGCTGCTTTATTTAACTTCGGGCGTAGGTTTATAGGTATGTATGGATGTACATCACTACATAGTATAAAACAACCTTTTCTGTCCATATGTCCCTTTGAATGCTTAAACCTTTAAAAATACGCAACGGATTTTGATGCGCCTTTTTTAATAGATAAAGATTGATTGAAGAGGAAGGAACGGATGAACATATTTCGTTGAAAATTTGTGGAGGGGTAGCTTAGAACTGGGAGACAGACATAGGATAATTTTATCCCGTTCTGGATAGGGTCTTGAGATCAAACCGTGGACCTGGGTAATCCTGGAATATGTTTGTACAATATGGGTATCGAATGTAAGCTGTTTATGAGTACTTTGATACGGGGTATTTTTCGTACCCGCGTGTAACTAGGGTCTCGAGATATAAGCGAAAACGTGGACGCGGGCACCCCTAGAATGTGTTTATAAAATATGGATAATTAATGAGAGCTGTAGATGAGTGCTTTAGTACAGGGTAGTTTTCATACCTATTGGTGAAGGGTCTCGAGATATACGCCAAAACGTGCATCAGGGTAACACTAGGATGTGTTTCTACATTATGGGTATCAAATTGAAACTGTTGATGAGTGCTTTAGTACAGAGTAATTTTTATACCGCTGGGTGACTAGAGTCTCAAGATATGGGAAAACCCTGGACCCGGATACCCCTAGAATGTGTGTGTAATATGGATATCAAATGAAAGTTGTTGTCGAGAGCTTTAAAGTAATTTTCATTGTGATATTCGATTTAGTTCCATTAACCTGGCAAAACTGATAAATGTGCGTGCGAAGCCGAAATAAAGACATGAATTAATAATAACCACATAACTATTTACATACGTCCTATTCGATTTGCCTGGTAATAAGGATGAAGAAGAATGGGAAAACTTTAGAGAGGCGAAAAGACGGAAGGAGAAGGAGACTGAGAAAGAGATAGAGTGAGACGAAAATAGAGATAGATGAATCGAAAAGACGGAGGGAGTAGTGAATAAAAGGATTAAGAAAAATTGAGGAGGGGGAGGGGGGGGGGGCAGAGTTAGACGGAAAAAGTTTATTAAAATATATGGAGATAGACCAAATTTATGGCAGAACAACGTCTGACGGGTTTGCTAGTATATATATATATTAGAGTAAGTTTTACAAATTGGAATTTTTTGTACATATTCAGTTTAGTATAACGAATTGGTTTATATTAAATTTTTTTTTTTAAATAAATTTCTTTTATACTATTTGAATAGTCACGATTACATTAGTGATTGTTCTTTTGGTTCTGTTATTTTTGATATTACAATTTAACTTTGAATTTTCATTTTCTTGATTTTACATTAAAAAAATATAAGTATATACATTTTAAAGTAGTTTTTTTTCAAGATTTTCTGTACCTTCTTGGCTATTTAACAGTGCTTATTTACCTAACAATAAGATTATTAGAATATTTTGGATTTTTTTTTATATAAAATATTACTTTATTTTTATAAGTCGATTTTTGTGTACTTCTTTTTCCTTTTTATTTGTTTCATCAAAAATTTTTGCATTAGACCCGTCTATTTTAGTCATCGTAAATGGGCCTTAATATATATTTTCGTGTTTTTGATGGTGCTCTTTTTGTAAGAGAACCTTGTTTCATTTGATTTTTGCATTCTAAATTTCACTTCTTTATTATAGTTTTCCACGTTATAAATGGGATCTATTTGTTCTTTTTTCAATTCGTGTGGCAATGTAGCCTTTTTCCCAAATACTAACTCAAAGAGAGTAAATTGCTTTTGAAAGCTGTATGTGTTGTTGTGTTATGGAAAAATGTGAAGTATTTCAGATATGTGTCCCAATCGGAAAATGTTTGATCTACGTATGCCTTAAATATTCATTAAAAACTCTATGTTTTCTTTCAACTGAACCAACCGTTTCATGGTGGTAGGCCGTTGAAAAATCATGTTTAATATTTAAAAGTTTGGTTAATTCGAAAAATACTTCATTTTAAACTCTGTTCCTAATCAGATATAATGGATTTCATTATTACGTAATTTAAAATGAAACTCTCAAAAATTGCTGATGCTACTCTTTTAGCTGATTTATCTGGTATTGCAACTGTTACCAGATATTTATTTAAATCACAAATCATGGTAACTGCGAACCTGTTACCATATTTGGATTCTGGTAAAGGTCCTATTGTATCTGTTATTAAAATATCAAATGTTTGCAACGTGTAGGTGTAATAACTAATTGTTCTTTTGTTTTAGGTTTCGCTTTATTTAAAACACATTTATTGCAATTTTTAACGAATTTAGCTATATCATGACTCATAAATGGGCCTTGGTATATATTTTCGTGTTTTTGATGAGGCTCTTTTTGTAAAAGAACCTTGTTGCCTAATTGGATAGATAACGGACGTGCCGTTTTATCAAAATGTGTTTTAGCTTGAATTTTATGCTTATTTATTAAATGTTTTGTCAATTCATGTGATTTTTGCATTCTAAATCTGACTTCTTTACTACAGTTTTCCACGTTATAAATGGGATCTATTTGCTCTTTTTTTAATTCGTGTGGCAATGTAGCCTTTTTCCCAAATACTAACTCAAAGAGAGTAAATTGGTTATTGCAAGCTGTATGTTTTGTTGTTATGGAAAAATGTGAAGTATTTCAGATATGTGTCCCAATCGGAAAATGTTTTATCTAGGTATGCCCTTAAATATTCATTAAAAACTCTATGATTTCTTTCAACTGAACCAACCGTTTCATGGTGGTAGGCCGTTGAAAAATCATGTTTAATATTTAAAAGTTTGGTTAATTCGAAAAATACTTCTTTTTAAACTCTGTTCCTAAATCAGATATAATGGATTTCATTATTCCGTAATTTAAAATGAAACTCTCAAAAATTGCTGATGCTACTCTTTTAGCTGATTTATTTGGTATTGCAACTGTTGCCAGATATTTATTTAATCACAAATCATGGTAACTGCGAACCTGTTGCCATATTTGGATTCTGGTAAAGGTCCTATTGTATCTGTTATTAAAATATCAAACGGTTTGTAAGGTGTAGGTGTAATAACTAATTGTTCTTTTGTTTTAGGTTTCGCTTTATTTAAAACACATTTATTGCAATTTTTAACGAATTTAGCTATATCACGACTCATATATTTCCAATAGTATTTAGTTCTCAATTTTGCATATAGTTTCGTTTCTACTGGGTCTGTTAGTATAATTTGTAAACTTTTTAAAATTTGAATTCTCCTATTTGATGGTGAATGAGGACAAAACGAAGTACCTGCTGTCATCGAGCAAAAAGTCAGCGCATATGCGCCTTGGCAACCACGCTACTGTTGGCAGCCATAATTTCGAAATAGTAAAAGACTTCGTTTATTTGGGAACCAGTATCAACATTAGCAACAACATCAGCACTAAAATCCAGCGAAGAATCAATCTTGCCAATAAATGCTACTTTGGACTAGGTAGGCAATTGAAAAGTAAAGTCCTCTCTCGGCGAACGAAAATCATACTCTACAAGTCACTTATCGTACCCGTCCTGCTATATGGGGCAGAAGCATGGACCATGACAACAGCAGATGAAGCGGCTTTGGGAGTGTTCGAGAGAAAAGTTCTTCGAAAGATTTATGGACCTCTACGCGTTGGCGATGGCGAGTACCGAAGAAGATTTAATGATGAGCTGTACGAGCTATACGCAGACATCAACATAGTCCAGCGAATTAAAACGCAGCGGCTGCGCTGGCTAGGCCATGTTATGCGAATGAAAGATGATGCTCCGGCCAAGAAAGTGTTTCTATCGGAACCCGCCTATGGAAGCAGAGGTAGAGGGCGGCCCCCACTCCGTTGGAAGGACCAGGTGGAAAACGATTTAAACTCCCTTGGTGTGACCAATTGGCGCCGGTTGGCGGAGCGAAGGAGCGACTGGCGCGCCTTGTTGGACGGCCATAACCGTTTAGACGGTTAAGCGCCAATTAAGTAAGTAAGTAAGATATCGGACAATAACCACGCCCACTTTTTCGATGTCGAAAATTTCGAAAAATCGAAAAAGTGCGATAATTCATTACCAAATACGGATTAAGCGATGGAACTTAGTAGGTGAGTTGAACTTATGACGCAGAATAGAAAACTAGTAAAATTTTGGACAATTGGCGTGGCACCGCCCACTTTTAAAAGAAGGTAATTTAGAAGTTTTGCAAGCTGTAATTTGGCAGTCGTTGAAGATATCATGATGAAATTTGGCAGGAACGTTACTCTTATTACTGTATGTCTCCTTAATAAAAATTAGCAAAATGGGAGAACGACCACGCCCACTTTTTAAAAAAAAAAAATTTTAATTCAAATTTTAAAACAAAAGTTAATATCTTTACAGTATATGAGTAAATTATGTCAACATTCAACTCCAGTAATGATATGTTGCAACAAAATACAAAAATATAAGAAAATTTCAAAATGGGCGTGGCTCCGACCTTTTTCATTTAATTTGTCTAAGATAATTTTAATGCAATAAGTCGAACAAAAATTTACCAATCCTTGTGAAATTTGGTAGATTGTAGGACGATAACTGTTTTCTATGAAAAAGGGCGAAATCGGTTGAAGCCACGCCCATAACTTGAGCAAAAATCGATATATCTTTACTAAACTCAGCTCACGTACTTATCTGAACTCACTTTGTATTGGTGTAAAAAATGGCCGAAATCCGACTATGAACTCGCCCACTTTTTCGATATCGAAAATTACGAAAAATTAAAAAAATGCCATAATTATATACCCAATACGAAAAAAGGGATGAAACATGGTAACTGTATTGGTCTATTGACGCAAAATATAACTTTAGTAAAAACTTGGTAAAATGGATGTGGCACCTACCATATTAAGTAGAAGAAAATGAAAAAGTTTTGCAGGGCGAAATCAAAAGCCCTTGGAATTTTGGAAGGAATAGCGTTCGTGGTATTACATATACAAATAAATTAGCGGTACCCGACAGATGATGTTCTGGATCACCCTGGTCCACATTTTGGTCGATATCTCGAAACGCCTTCACCTATACAACTAAGGGCCACTCCCTTTTAAAACCCTCATTAATACCTTTAATTTGATACCCATATCGTACAAACACATTTTAGAGTCACCCCTGGTCCACGTTTATGGCGATATCTCGAAAAGGCGTCCACATATAGAACTAAGGCCCACTCCCTTTTAAAATACTCATTAACACCTTTCATTTGATACCCATATCGTACAAATAAATTCTAGAGTCACCCCTGGTCCACCTTTATGGCGATATCCTGAAAAGGCGTCCACCTATAGAACTAATGCCCACGCCCTTTTAAAATACTCATTAACACATTTCATTTGATACCCATATCGTACAAATAAATTCTAGAGTCACCCCTGGTCCACCTTTATGGCGATATCTTGAAAAGGCGTCCACCTATAGAACTAAGGCCCATGCCCTTTTAAAATACTCATTAACACCTTTCATTTGATACCCATATTGTACAAACGCATTCTAGAGTCACCCCTGGTCCACGTTTATGGCGATATCCCGAAAAGGCGTCCACCCATACAACTATGGCCCACTCCCTTTTAAAACACTTATTAACACCTTTCGTTTGATACCCATATTGTACAAACGCATTCTAGAGTCAACCCTGGTCCACTTTTATAACGATATTCCGAAAAGGCGTCCACCTATAGAACTAAGGCCCACTCCCTTTTAAAATACTCATTAACACTTTTCATTTGATACCCATATAGTACAAACAAATTCTATAGTCACCCCTGGTCCACCTTTATGACGATATCTCGAAAAGGTGTCCACATATAGAAGTAAGGCCCACTCCCTCTTAAAATACTCATTAACACCTTTCATTTGATACTCATAACGTACAAACAAAGTCTAGAGTCATCCCTGATCCACCTTTATACCGATATCTCGATAAGGCGTCCATATATAGAACTTAGGCCCACACCCTTTTAAAATACTCATTAATACTTTTCATTTGATACCCATATCGTACAAAATAAATTCTAGAGACACCACTGGTCCACCTTTATTGCTATATCTCGAAAAGGCGTCCACCTATAGAACTTAGGCCCACACCGTTTTAAATTATCATTAACAGATTTCATTTGATACCCATATCGTACAAGCAAAATTCTAGAGCCAGGCCTGGTCCACCTTTATGGCAATATCCCTAAATGGCGTCCATCTAGAGAACTTTGGCCCACTTTCTTTAAAATACTCTTTAATACCTTCCATACAAACACATTCCAGGGTTACCCTATGTTCTTTTTACAACATGGTGATTTTCCCTTACTTTGTCTCCACAGCTCTCAACTGAGTATGTAATGTTCGGTTACACCCGAACTTAGCATTCCTTACTTGTTTAATTTATGATTGTGAAATATTTGAAAAGTGTATCATTTTTTGGCCATTCTAACTGCTTAATCTTGTGAATGTCGGCTACTTTTTCAAGCCTCAAAAGTAACTCATCTAAATTCGTTATTTCGTTCGCATTCGCAAAATTAAGTAACTCGAGTTTTTTATGTTTTAAATGTGCACACAGTTGGAAATTTGAAATTCGGTCGCTTTTATCGTAAGTTATTTGTGTTTTAACTCACGGTATTTTCTTCGAGAAGTCGTACGAAAATTTTTCGTAAACCTGTACTGCCTGTATTTCACCGGTTTTATCTGTCTTGGGTTCGTCGACATTTTGTGGTTTTATCTGTCTTGACTTTGACCTTGTTATAACTGTTAAAACATGTTTCGTCGAGTCTTTTTTTTCTTCTATCGTTATTCGTGAAAGCGCGTCAGCTACAACTTTCGATTTGCCCTTAACGTATTCTATTGTAAAATTATATTCGGCAAGTTCTAATCTTATTCTTGTAAGCTGGGATGACGGATCCTTCATATTAAAAAGATAAACTAATGGTCGATGGTCGAACTTTACTATAAAATGTGTACCGTAAATTTACGGACGAAATTGTTTAATTGCGAAATATATTACTAAAAGTTCTAACTCAATGATAGATTTTTTTATGTTCTACTTTGTTAAAAGATTTTGAAGCAAAACAGATTGGTATGTCAGCATCTTCATGCTTTTGACTTAATATAACACCGCATCCAACTTTTGAAGCATCAACTGTAATTATAAACTCTTTACTAAAGTCAGGATATTGTAAAATTTGAGGAGACATTAGAGCTAATTTTAATTTCGAAAAAGCAACTTCACAAGCTTCGTCCCAAACAAAGTCCACTTTTTTACTATCTAAACGATTGAGAGGTTCTGCCAGCAATGCGAAATTCGGAATAAAACGTTAGCAAAAGCTACAAAGCGCCGAACGGCATCTTTGTCATTAGGCTTTGTGTACTTTTTAATCGCATTTATTTTCGAATCGTCTGGCAGCAATTCTTTCGAGGAACATTTGTGTCCTAGGAAAGTTACCTCGGGACGAAGGAAATTACATTTGTTGGGATTCAGCTTTAAGTTGAATTTTCTACAAGTTTCAAAAACTTTCTCTAAACTTTTACAATGATGTGTCTCGCTACACCCTATCGGCTCGATAATTTTCGGCGACTGTGGCTTTTCCGGTGGAGCTGTGTCCTCATTGGAGGGGAACTCGATGGCTGCCGGCAACTGCCCTGCCTTCACTTCTTCCTACCGAGTGTGAATGTTATCGGCGATGCTCCGGTCTTATTGTGGGCCTTGGCCGTGACTGGTTCGGTGTTCGTGGTGTTGTCATTGGTGCCCGTGCTGTGTGGAAGTTTAATGATGCGTGCGACGTCAGCGTACCTGTTTGCGCATGTAGTTCCACGCGTGTTGTTGACGTCGCCGCCTGTATTATTTAATGGAGTAATGCCGTGTACGACGTCAGCGTACCTGTTTGCGCGTATAGTTGCACGCGTGTGGCTTGTAACTCCTTCCAGCAATACGGCCCTCGGGCATTTTGATTCCTCCTCCACGTAGCGATGGCGCATATGCTTGACGCTGTTGGTTAGTCTAGCGTTATAGCTCTGCATTGTAGATTATTGGTTTGTGAAAAAAATTCGTATCAAAGAAAACGATGTTGTCACCTCGGTGGTTTGCGTTGGAATGACCGGCGCTTCATTGTCCTTGATATTAATTAATTTGAATTTGTTTGGTTTCACGCGATGATCTCTGCTGTGTGATATGCTTTTAGTTCCGCGATGTTGAAAGTTTTTTCCTTTCCTCCGTTGGGTTTTCGTATTTTGAGTATCACTGGGGATACATACTCTAGGATTTGGTAGGGTCCGTCATATTTGGGGCCAACTTTGCCGCGAAATTTTCCCCGGCCTTGGAGAGATGGTGTTCCTTTGCGAGCACTAGTTCGCCGACTACGGGGGTCCATTTTCTCCGCCGTAGATTGTAATGCCGTGCTTGGTCTGCCGCTGCTCGTTCCATGTTCTGCCTCACTATTCTGAATGCCTCTTGCATTCTGTCGGATTTTTCTTGTGCCGTGTTGGTGGCTGTGCCCGTTCCCAGGTTGACCTCGTCAAACAATGCCCCTGGTAATCGCGGTTCCCGTCCTTGTACGAGGAAGGCTGGACTGTACCCTGTGGACGCGGTTACACTGGTGTTGATGGCCAGCTCGATCTCTGGGAGAAAGTCGTCCCATTTGTTGTGTTCTGATTTGGTGAGTTGCGCTATGATCCTCTTTACCATTCTGTTCGCCGGTTCCGTTGGGTTTTCTTGCGGTGTGTAGGGCGCTGTGAATTGTTGTCGTATCCCCAATTCCTTGAGGTAACGCTGCCACATTGTGCTGGTGAACTGAACGCCGTTTCCCGATATCAGTATCTTGGGAGCACCAAATCTTGCTAGGATGCGTTCTCTGAACGCGCGGCGAAGGCCCTCTGCTGTCGCACGCCTCATGGGGGCCAATTCCACCCATTTGCTGAAGCGTTCGAAAAATACTAATAACATCGTATTCCCGTGTGTGGATCGTGGGAGTGGTCCGACGAAATCGACGCAAACCGTGGCGAATGGTTCTTGGGCCACCTGTGTGAGCATCTTTCCTGCTGGTTTTTGCTATAACTCCTTGTATTTCTGGCAAGACTCGCACTGCCGTAAATATCGACTGATGTCCCGAAACATGCCGGGCCAGTAATACCGGTTGGCAATCCGTGCTACCGTCCGGCGGATGCCCATGTGTCCGGCGCTTGGGATTTTGTGGTTTTCTTCTAACACTCGTTGTCGCAGTGGTGTTGGTACACAAAATTTCCAAGGGACCGTCTCCTCATCGTGTGACCGGCAGGGAATATTGCGGTACAGTTGCCCATCTTGTATTATGTAGTCAGAAAATTTCTCGGGGTTAGTGCGTACTTCGCCGACGCGCTTGTGCCACCACTTGCATTGTGGCTCTGTTGTCGTTGCTAGGCGTAGGGTCTCCAGTGGCTGCCGTGATAGTGCGTCCGCCACCAGGTTCAGCTTCCCTTTCCTGTACTCGATGTCGAAAGTGTGTTGTTGAAGCTCCAATGCCCATCGTGCTATACGGCCTGACGGAGTTTAACCACTTTATAGACATATGGTCCGTGATTACCTTGAATCGGTATCCTTCCAAGTATGGCCTCATCTTGCGTATTCCCCAGACTATCGCGAGGCACTCCTTCTTGTTGGGCGAGTAGTTGGTTTCCGCCTTGTTGAGTTTCCTGCTGGCGTAGGCGATCACGCGTTCTCTGCCTTCCAGGCCCTGTGTCAATACGGCACCCAGCCCGAAATTGCTGGCGTCCGTTTTTAAGGTGAAGGTCTTGGTGAAGTCCGGGCAGGCAAGTATCGGTGCTTCCGTTAGCTTTTGCTTTAAGACCTCGAAGGCCTCCTGTTGTTCGGCCCCCACTTCCAGTGTTTGCCCTTTTTCAGCAGGGTTGTGAGTGGTTGGCTGATCGTGGCGAAGTCGGGTACGAAACGTCGGTACCAGGATGCTATACCGAGATATTGGCGTACCTCTTTCACGTTCGTTGGTGGCTTCAAGTCTTTGATGGCTGTGACTTTCTCGGGGTCGGTGTGAATTCCCTTGTCGCTTACTAGGTGTCCTAGGTATCGGACTTCCTTCTTGAAGAATTCGCATTTCTCCGGATTTATTCTGAGGTTGGCGCGCTATAGTCGTAGCATTACTTCTCTCAGATTGCGATTGTGCTCCTCCACAGTGTATCCTATGACGATTATGTCATCGAGGTATGCGAAGGCGTGGGGTTCCATTTCAGGCCCAATAACCTGATCTAGTGCTCTTTGAAACGTTGCGGGTGCAGAGTGTAGGCCGAAAGGCATAACGCGCCACTGGAATAATCCGCGTCCCGGTACTGTGAAAGCTGTGTAGGGCCGGCTCTTGGGCTCCAGTAGTATTTGCCAGTAGCCGTTCTTCAAGTCCAAGCTGCTGATATACTGCGCTCGTCGTAGTTTGTCCAGGATGTGTTGTATTCTGGGTAAGGGGTATGCGTCGGGTACGGATCGGGCGTTGAGCTGCCGATAGTCCACGCATAACCTCCACTTCCCGTTTTTCTTCTTCGCCAGTACGATCGGCGCGCTGTGTGGGCTACACGATGGCTCGATGCATCCTTTCTGGAGCAATTCGTCAACTTCGCTGTTGATGATTGTCTGCATGGCTGGGTTGCGTGGGAAGTAACGATGCTTGATGGGGCGTTCGTCCCTCAGGAAAATCTTGTGCTCGGCTATTGTCGTGACTCCACTCATGCTCTCGAATTTTCGGAGTTCCTTTGCCAGAAAACCGCGCACTCGTTCCGCTTCTTCTTGTATGTCGTCGTCGTTGTTTTGCATAATGCCGCCGTGCTTGAAGTTACTACTGCTCGGTGCTGTTACACTCTGAATGGTTCCAGATGGGGCTCCAGGGGTGTCGTACCCGGCGTACCTCGTGTTATACTCTGATTAGTCCCCGGGGTGTCATACCTGGCTATATCCGTTCTTGATGATGTTGAATTTTGAATATTCCCAGGGCTGTCGTACCTGGCGATATCCGTTTTGGCTGATGGTGTACTTTGAATAGTCCCAGGGCTGTCGTACCTGGCGATATCCTTTCTTGATGATATTGAACTTGGAATAGTCCCAGGGCTGTCTTACCTGGCGATATTCGTTCTTGCTGGTGTTGTTCTCTGAATAGTTTCTAGCGCAGCTCCAGGATTCGGTGTGTGATGGGCAAGGGGTCTGGTTAGCACGAGGTGGCCTTCTCCATATGAGTTGGCGGCTCCCATGCTTCCTAGCGTGTCTAGGCCCAGTATGATGTCGTCGATCGCTCCGGGCATGACGTGTAAAACTGTGTGGAGTGACGCTTCTCCGAGGCGTACCTCAGTCCTTATGGAGTCGAAAATGGTATTGCTAGTCCCGTTTGCCATTGTTATTTTGATGGCCACTCTCACCATTTCTCCGCTTCCCGAGTTCAGCACACGTTCTGCTAAGCTGCTCGAGATGAAACTTCTTGATGCCCCTGTGTCGATGACCGCCTCGGCTGATGCCGCGCCGAGCTTGGCTACGGCGTAGAGGCGACCATGCTCTTGGTACATTGTTACTGCCGTTTCAGCGCTGGGTTCCTTTGGTATCGTTACTGCCGTTTCGGCGCTAGGTCCCTTGGGCTCACGGCGCCTTCTTCTTCGTGGAGCCCTCTGTCGTTTCCCTGACGTCGACGGCAGCATTCGATGGTTCGTATATCGTTGCGGCCACATTCCCAGCAAAAAATTTTCTGTGGGTTTCGGCACCTATTGGTGTCATGTCCTCGTTCGCCGCATCTCCTGCATACGCCGTTGGGGTCGTATCTCTGATTGCCTGCAGGCGTGCGGTTCGTTAGGTTCGGTGGTGGTGGTGGTTGTGTTGCAGGTTTTGATGGTGACACCCGGGTTGTGTTACTGGCGATGTGTCGCGTAACTTCGCGGTGATGTCCGCCTGATGATCTTCGATAGTCCTCGCGTATGTTCTCGTATTCTTCGGCAAGTGTCAGGAGCTCTGCGAGATTAGTGAAGACCCTCCGACGGATATAAATTTGGTAATCGGGGGTGGCTGTAACGAAAGATTCGTTCCAGCCGCTGTTCACTGGTGTACCCTGCGTGTCTCATCAAGCTCTGGATTCCTAGTACGTAGTCCTTATACCTCTCCTTATTGTGCTGCCTTCGTTGGCGTATGTCGTCGTCGAGCCGCTCGAAGTACCTGACTGGTAGGAAGAAACGTAAAAAAGCCTTTTTGAAGCTTTTCCACTCTCCCCAGTGCGCATTGTTATTGCGATACCATTGTATCACGGCGCCCCCTAGTAGCTCGGGCATGGTTTTTGGCAGGAGGTCCACGTTTAGCGCGTATACTTCGGCTAACTCCTCTAACCGTTCGATGAACGCTAACGGGTCCCGTCCACCTTCATACTTTACGGACCACTTTCTTACCTGGTCGATGATGGGCGCGAGCACCACGGTCGGTGCTTGAGTTACCTGGCATGTATAGTTCATGGCTGGTAAGTACGGTTGCGTGGGTTCAGATGTGCCGGTTGATGATGCCGTAATTTCTGATGGTACGTGCTGTTGTGTGGGTACTGTACTCCTGAGAGGTGCCTGAGATGTACCGTTGGATGGTACCGCTATTCCTGATGGTAAGTACTGTTGTGTGGGTACGGTATTCTTGGGAGGAAACGCGAATTGAGTTTGTTCTCCTGTTGTAACGGCGACCTTCGGTGTGCCTCCTCCGTTCGACGGGGTCGGTGTCTTAACCTCATTTACGTCGCTCATGTGCGTAGTTTCCTTGTAGGTGGCTAGTAGGGATAAAAATTTTCCGTGGATTTCCGAGTCCCTATTTGCCTTTGAGGCCAGTGCTGCTATGCGCTTTCGGATTTCTCGGGTGGTACCTGTCTGCTCAATACCCAACTCCTGTGTGATGGATATCAGCTGCTCCTTTGAAATTGTCCACGTGGTATCGATCTGGTCGACAATTTTGTGGTTAGGTTTCTCGTCAGGAATGTTCCTTCTGACGCGGTAACGATTTGCAGGGTACCTGCTCGGGCGCCAATTGTAACGAAGCTTTTTCCGTCCCGGCGCTTCTTCAATAAGTACTAGGGGTATACTCGCCGTGTCCAAGGTTCGCTTACAATAGATTTGTAAATTTGGGACACCGTGCAAATCGTTTTCATATAAATTCACTTTATTTCTCTAATTCTATATATGTATGTACACTATAATTAAAATGAAAAATTTTACGTAATCAAAAGAAGAAATATTTGTTGTTTTCGTTTCACTGTATGCTTGCTCTATACTGCGTGGTGGGCCAACGGTACTCGTGTCCCGTTTTGACGCCTCGATGGTCATTGCTTGTGTGTGTGTAAATGTGTTTTGTGACGCCCTGCGTCGGCGTGCGTGTCCCGTTAGGAACGTCCCCGTTAGGACGCTCGGCTGGTCGTTGCCTGAGTGCGTGTAAGCCGTGTTCCGGTGACGCCTTGCGTTGGCGTGTATGTACGCAAACCTAGTGTGGTTGACGTCGTGAATTTGCGTGACTCTGCTGTGGTCACCGTAGTATGTGTGCGTAGTGCTGTTGTGGCCAGCGTGGTGTGGTGACCAACGTAATGTGCTTGCGTAGCGCTGTTGTGGCCCGCGTCGTATGTTGGCGCTTGCGGTCAGCGTAGTGGGTTGGCACAATGCTGTGGCCAACGTCGTATGTTTGCGTAGTGATGTGGTCCACGTAATATGTTAGCGGGGTTCGGTCGCGGTCAGCGTAGTGGCTGGCATAATGCTATGGCCGACGTAGTGTGTGTGCGATTGTGGCCGTGGTAGTGGATTGGCGTAATGCTATGGCCAACGTAGTATGTTTGCGATTGTGACCAGCGTGGTAGTTTGGCTGGCGAATGTCACCTGCTCGCGGGGCGCGTCACTGTGGTGGTGCCGTTGCTCTCGAGGTCTCAAGCGGTGTTTGGTGGTATAAACCGACACATTCACCACTTGAGGCCACGAACCACTCCTGTGAAGCGACCTGTCCGCATGGTAGAACCGACAACTTCAAGGGACGCTCCACAAGTAGCTCTGGTCACGGCCACAGCTCCGTGCTTCGGCACGAGGGTAACTCTGGTACAGTTGACGTAGTAGGTTTGCGTAGCTTTGCTGTGTCAACGTAGTATATTATCGGGGCGCTGTCGTGGTCAGTGTAGTAGATCGGGGCAGTACTGAAGCCAACGTAGTGTATTAGCTAGGTTACTGTTGCGGCCAGCGTATAAGATTGGCGTAATGGTGTGGCCAGCGTATATATTAGGTAGGATGCTGTTGCGGCTAGCGTTGTATGTTTGCGTAGTGTTGCTGAGGCCAACGTATATGCTTGCGTAGCGCTGTTTGTGGCGTTGTTGCTGTCGGTGCAGGCGGGCGGATGCTGCCTGTTCGCGGGTGCGCGCTACTGTGGTAGTGCCGTTGCTAGCGAAGCCTCAAGCGGTGTTTGGTGGTACAACCGACACATTCACCACTTGAGGCCACGACTTACTCCTGTGAAACGACCTGTCCGCATGGTAGAACCGACAAATTCAAGGGACGCTCCACAAGTAGCTCTGGTCACGGCCACAACTCCGTGCTAACTAACTTCTGTCCTGCTGTGTTGCTCCTTTTATTGCTTTGTTTGGTATTGCTGGCTCGAATGGTTGCGTTGCCATGGTTACTGTTCGATGTTGCGAACGCTCGTTGCGTTGCTGAGATTTGTTAGTTTGTTGTGTTGGCATTAAAGTGTTGTGCTTGCCCGTTGTGTTGCTGAGACTTGTTGGTTGGTCTGCTGCTATAGCCTTTTGTGACTGGCTGTTGTGTCAATGCTGTATTGAACTTGTTGGTTGGTCTGTTGCTATAGCCTTTTGTGACTGGTTGTTGTGTTAGTGTTGTATCGAATATGATGTATGCTGTATTGAACTTGTTGGTTGGTCTGTTGCTATAGCCTGTTGTGACTGGCTGTTGTGTTAGTGCTGTATCGAATATGATGTGGGGTCGTTTTGTGTGGGCCAAATTAATGGTGTTATATTTGGTCCTCACAGTATGCTTTATAAAAATTAGCAAAATCGGAGAACGACCACACCCACTTTAAAAAACAAATTTTTTTAAAGTGAAATTTTTACAAAAAATTTTGTATCTTTACAGTATATAAGTAAATTATGTCAACATTCAACTCCAGTAATGATATGGTGCAACAAAATACAAAAACAAAACAAAATTTCAAAATGGGCGTGGCTCCGCCCTTTTTGATTTGATTTATCTAGAATACATTTAATGCCATAAGTCGAACAAATATTTACCAATCCTTGTGAAATTTGGTAGGTGCTTAGGTTCTACCACGATAACTGTTTTCTGTGAAAAAGGGCGAAATCGGTTGAAGCAGCGCCCAGTTTTTATACACAGTAGATCGTCTGTCCTTCCGTTCGGCCGTT